>NC_091229.1:11810339-11852839 GCF_040958095.1 Procambarus clarkii
GGGTAGTGAACTTCCAGAGGTGGAAGGGAAGTACTGGTGGATTACTTGTAGGGAGTTGATAGTGTTTGGTTGTCAGTAGCGTGCAAGACGCAGTGAGAAGTGAGTGATTGTTGGTATTCTGATGTCAAGGAGTGTTTTACACTGAAGTTTAGAGTTACAATCGTTGGCTGGATTACCTACAGACGTATGCGTTCTAGGACTGATAGAGTGATCGATTGATCATTGTTGTGTATCAATGAACATTTATACTGATATGTTATTGCATTCAAATGCTGATTTTCTTGGTACACATTTATAGATACATATATATATTCTCTTGCTGATGGTGCAACAGTGTATGTAGACTTGATCAACTTGAGGAGGTTGATAGTATCAGGTGGTGAACCAGGAGATAGGATACCACTTGGTAAGCTGATGATAGAGTTCTGATGGTGTTGGAGTGCAACCCGATTGTAATATTATAGAGTATAGGATTCATTATTATTATATGTGTGTATGTATTGTGTATGTACTTTGTCCAGTAAATGTATCACAATTTGCTGGTGTTTGCCCTTGTCCTAGTGAGGCTTCCCAGGAGGTAGTAAAGAAGGAGAGAGAAAGAGAGAAAGAACCAAGAACCACTGCTGTGGACAGGGTAGGAGGTAATACTAGTAAGTCATAGGGGATTGAGGAGATCATATCTCATAAGGAGAGAGTGGGGAGTCACAGCGGCTCGAGTGGGTGTGTGCACGTGACAACGAGGCTAAGTGTTGGAGCCGCATCCCCTAAACGAGTGACGTTGAGCCCCTCTCCAAGAGCCAGAAGCGCCAAGGGTGATCTCCTAGTATAAGCACTCTACCGAGTTGTGGGTTGGGTTGTCCATAGAGAAGGATCAACGACGACAACACCAACCAACCCACAGTCTATAATAAATTGGGGGCCTGTGTCCGGGAGAGTGAACTGACACACCCACACCCTGTCCAAGAGTGGATTTGTACACCCCTGCTGGAATAAACTGTGTGACCGCAGGTGTATATTCTCTCTCTTGGGAAGACTCACAGGACAAAGATGGATAAGGTGCAAGCGTTTGTGGAGTCAGGCAAGCCTGAGGATTTGGAAGGTTGCACGAGGGATCAATTGAAACAAATAGCAGAAAAATTTGGCAATAGGTTGAAAGCATCTAAAGTAGCTGGGATGAAGGATGAGATCCTGAGGCAGTTAAGAGCCAAAAATGAAGCGGCAGAGCAAGGAGCCCAAAAAGGAGCTGAAAGTGGAAAGGAGGATGATGGGCAGGATGAAGTGAGATCCCAGGGATCGAGTAGGAGCAGTAAGAGTAGCCGCAGTAGCAGGAATAGCCGGAATAGGAGCTTGGAGAGATTCCAGTTAGAGCTCCAGATGCAGCAACAACGAGAGGACAAGGAGAGACAGTTCCAGCTGGAAAAGATGAAATTGGAACTCCAGATGAAAAATGAAGCCGAGAAAACCAGACTGGAAATAGAAAAAGAGAAAACCAGAGTAAGAGAACTGGAGTTGGAACAGGAGAAAGAAAAAGAAAAAGCCCAGGTCGAAAAAGAAAAAGAGAGAACAAAACAAATGCAGATAGAAGCGAATAGAACCTTGGCTGAGCAAAGGATTGAACATGGGTTGCCAGAGAGCACCACCCAGGTATCACACCCACCAGAGGTTAGGGTTAGGGAGAAGGACATTCCCTTGTTTGTGCCCGAAGAGGCAGAGAGCTTCTTCGAGCATTTTGAGAAAGTAGCCAGTATCAAGGAGTGGCCACAGGAGGAATGGGCCCAGCTGGTCCAGTTAAGATTGACCGGTGCAGCCAGGGAGGCATACACCCAATTGTCACTGGAAGAGTGCCAGGATTATGCCACAGTAAAGAGCAGCATATTGCGCTCGTTTCAGTTAACCCCAGAAGCTTATAGGAAGCGCTTCAGGGAGATGGTGAAGGTTGGAGCGTGTACTTTTGCTGAGACAGCAAGATATCTGGAAAGACGATTCCAGAAGTGGATTGAGGCTGCTGGAGTTGGATCTTACGCTGACCTGAAGCAACTGATGGTCATGGAGAAGTTCTTGGAGATGATGCATCCCGAAACAAAGTTCAAGATCCAAGAAGCAGGGATAAAGGAGGTGAAAGATGCCGCAGATAGGGCAGATATGATTACTGAAGCGTACAAGAGCTTGAGGGAGAACAGAGTGAGAAGCGAGGTGAGACGCAGCAATGGCAGATCCAATGGAGTCTGGGGAGGAAGAAATTATGAGAGACCCAGAAGAGTCTGGGGTGAGAAAAATTTTGATAAATGGGCAGATAAAAGTAAGTACCCTAAAACTCAGAAGAGTAGGTCGCGCACTTGATCTGAAAGTGAGGATGGAGGAGCTAAACAAGAAACTAATCGTTATCCTGGAAATCAAGAGTCCAGTAAAGCTCCACAGAGTGCAAGTAGTGTACCTGGCCCGAGGAATTCTCATGTGAGTGGGCAGAGTCAGAGCTACTCTGGTACATATAGAAGAGACTTTTCCCAGATGAGATGTTACAATTGTAACGGATTGGGTCACGTGATGCGAGATTGTCGGCAGGGCAAGAGAGTTGTGACCCTGGCCATGTGTGACCCCCGAGGTAAATATACTAATGTGTTCCGAGACAAACCACAGAGAGCGAACTTAGTGAACGAGAGGTATAGGCCGTTCATGAGCAAAGGTTGGATCAGTATAGGAGGCCAACCTGAGGTAGAAGTTGGTATCTTAAGAGATACCGGAGCTAATCAGAGCTTGATTACGAGAAGCCTGATTGGGAATGGTCGACGGTTAGCTGGCAGGGGTAAGATGAGAGTATGTGGGTTGTTGTCTGAGAGTGACATGCCCGTATGTGCTGTCCAGCTAAGGTCGGAATATGTGTCGGCAGAGGTGATGTTGGGAGTGTGCCCCGACATACCTGTTCCAGGAGTCCAAGTGATCCTGGGGAATGACTTGTGCGGGACAAAGGTGTTGACAAGAGTCATGGCTGAGACTGTGCCAGAGGAGTGCCCAGAAGGCCACGGCACAGGTGGGACACCTGAGAGTGTGAACCTGACTGACATCCGAGGAGATGAGTCAGGAGACCGCCAAGCCATTGAGTACCCTGTCTCGGTAGTGACGAAGGCAGAGGTGGCCGACAAGGAAGACGCTGGAGGAGATGAGACAGTGTCAATTAAACCGGTAGAAGATATCGACGTAGCTATAGCGTGGTTGTTTGATGAAGGTCCAGCCCAGGAAAATGAAGTCTCGGTGAGGTCAAAAGTGAAGATGACCCAGCCGAAGAAAACTCATGTGAAGAGAGCGGACCTGAGTAGAGCCCAGACTGCTGAAATTGAGAGTCGGAAGGCGAATGCAACTGTGCTGAGTAGGAATGAGGAAGGATGTGGACATACAGAGGACGAGAGTAGAGCGTCAAATGGTCCACGAGCACAGAGGCATATGGATAGTGGAGTTCTCTCCACTATCTCAAAGTTGTTTGAGATGTCAGGAGTTGACATGTTTCACAGAAAACGTGGCGGAGAGATAGTGAAGAAGAGTACTAGCCGAGAAAATGAAAGGAGAAGAGACAGTATGTGTGGAGAGATGCTTACGAGCACTCTGGGAGAGGCAAGGCGACGCGTACGGTTGAATGCTGTTGGATGTAGTACAGCGCTCGAAGAAACTTTTAGGGAACGAAGAAGAGTTGAAGGAGAAGAAATGGAGTTGTATAAAGGTGAGAAGTGTGAGAAGAGGATGACGATACAATCATGGAGGAATAGAAGAAAGCCGAGGACTCGGTGGGAGTCGAACAGGATGAGGTCTCGGATATATGAGGAGACGAAAGGGAGGATCGTCGGTGAAGACGAGGGAGTGAAGTACGATGACAGGAGACGGAAGTATAATGGCAGTAGATGGAAGTGTGAAGACGACAGAGGAGGTACAGACAGTAGACGTCTGACTCTGGACGTGAAGAGAAGAAGACGAGGAAACGGAGGGTGGAGACAGTAAGTAGAGTGGACCGATGGAGTGCAGGCGTCCAAGGAGGACAGCCTAGCTAAGAGGTGTCAGAGAGGTCAAATCGTTTGTGAGAAGATCATGTTTCTGGATAGTTGTGAGCCAGATGTTGCAAGGTGCAACAAACTAATTGTAGACTCCTAAGGGAGTATATCGGTTGAAGAACGCGACAGTGTAGTGGCGGATGTATTATCCCGAGCTTTGCCACTGGAATAACTCTCAAAAATAAGGGGAGGGGAGTGTTATGATCTCAGCCTACAGGAGAAACGAGTCTCCCTCCTTGAGAGTTATTCAGCAAGCCTGACCTGATTAGAAGGTCTAGCAAATATTGAGGTGATAACCCATATGTAAAAGAGTTGCTTGGGTATGTATAACAGTTTGAGATTATGGGCAATGAAGAAGAAAACAGATAAATGACTGGCTAGGAGATGTGGACATTTTGCTGGAGGCGTGAGGGACGCTTCTGGAGGGGCTTTGACCTCACTTGAGGCCAGACATCGCAGGGGAAAAGCCGCGCTCCGTTGAGCTCCCGTCAGAAGGGAACCCCTAGTGATATATCTCGAAGAGAAGAGAAGTGTGCAGACGTACCAGCTGTGGAATCGAGCTGGGGACGTGTGGTCTCAAGTCGTGGGCGATAATTAGTGAATATTAAGCCGCCCGGAGGCATTATTGTGGGCCGTGGAGCGCCCTGACCAAGCCTCGTCAGAGGAAGAAGCGCCCTCGACCAGACGATCTGTGGTTTGTCTTTGGGGAAGAAGTTGCTGAGAACTTCGAAGCCAGCATAGATGGAGTAATTGATGAGACTCCAAGGTAGTGAAGCAGAGGACCTCGAGCTGTGAGGAGAAACAGTGAAGAGGAGTGTCACGTGCTTCTGTAGAGGTGGTGAAGCACCATAGTTGCTCGAGGAAACTTCATGGTGTAGCAGCCAAGAGAGCTGTGGAGGAACCAAGCAGAAGGGTGAAGCACCGTACTTGCTCAAGGAAACTTCATGATAGCAGCCTGGAGGAGCTGTAGAGGATCCTGGTAGTGAAGCCCGGAAGAACCTAAAGATATTAGGGTAGTGAACTTCCAGAGGTGGAAGGGAAGTACTGGTGGATTACTTGTAGGGAGTTGATAGTGTTTGGTTGTCAGTAGCGTGCAAGACGCAGTGAGAGGTGAGTGATTGTTGGTATTCTGATGTCATTGAGTGTTTTACACTGAAGTTTAGAGTTACAGTCGTAGGCTGGATTACCTACAGACGTATGCGTTCTAGGACTGATAGAGTGATCGATTGATCATTGTTGTGTATCAATGAACATTTATACTGATATGTTATTGCATTCAAATGCTGATTTTCTTGGTACACATTTATAGATACATATATATATTCTCTTGCTGATGGTGCAACAGTGTATGTAGACTTGATCAACTTGAGGAGGTTGATAGTATCAGGTGGTGAACCAGGAGATAGGATACCACTTGGTAAGCTGATGATAGAGTTCTGATGGTGTTGGAGTGCAACCCGATTGTAATATTATAGAGTATAGGATTCATTATTATTATATGTGTGTATGTATTGTGTATGTGCTTTGTCCAGTAAATGTATCACAATTTGCTGGTGTTTGCCCTTGTCCTAGTGAGGCTTCCCAGGAGGTAGTAAAGAAGGAGAGAGAAAGAGAGAAAGAACCAAGAACCACTGCTGTGGACAGGGTAGGAGGTAATACTAGTAAGTCATAGGGGATTGAGGAGATCATATCTCATAAGGAGAGAGTGGGGAGTCACAGCGGCTCGAGTGGGTGTGTGCACGTGACAACGAGGCTAAGTGTTGGAGCCGCATCCCCTAAACGTGTGACGTTCAGCCCCTCTCCAAGAGCCAGAAGCGCCAAGGGTGATCTCCTAGTATAAGCACTCTACCGAGTTGTGGGTTGGGTTGTCCATAGAGAAGGATCAACGACGACAACACCAACCAACCCACAGTCTATAATACCTAGCAGTAAAATAGGTACCTGAGTGTTAGTCAGCTGTCACGGGCTGCTTCCTGGGGGTTGGAGGCTTGGTCGAGGACCGGGCCGCGGGGACACTAAAAGCCCCGAAATCATCTCAAGATAACCTCAAGATAACCTAGTTGTGCTTGCGGGAGTTGAGCTTTGGCTCCGCCTCTCAACGGTCAATCTACTGGTGTAGGGATTCCTTACCTTCTCGATCTCCATCATATCTACATTTGAAACTGTGTATGGAGTCAGCCTCCACCACATCACTTCCTAGTGCATTCTATTTTCTAACATATGTCTCCTTGTGGGTGTACCACCCGTGTTAAATAACCCATCCTTGTCTACCCTGTCAATTTCCCTGATAATTTTGTATGTGGTGATCATGTCTCCCCGAGATCTTCTGTCTTCCAGTGTCGTGAAGTGCTTTCACGCAACCTTTCCTCGTAACTCATGCCTCTTAGTTCTGGTACTAGCCTAGTGGCGTACGTCTTACCTTGTTCCAGATTCCTCTAGTGCTTGACAAGGTAAGTGCTTAATGTTGGGGTCGCATACTCCAGGATTGGCCTTACAAACGTGGTATACAAAGTTCTGAATGATTCCTTACACAGGTTTCAGAAGGCAGTTCTGATGTTAGCCAGCCTCACATACGCCGCCGATGTTATTGTTTTGGTGTGGGATTCAGGAGACAGGTTTGGCGTGATATCGACCCTAGATCTTTCTCTCTGTCCGTTTCGTGAAGGACTTCATCTCCCATTCGGTATCCAGTGTCTAGCCTCCTATTTTCTCCACCTAATTTCATTACCTTACATTTATTTGGGTTGAACTTTAGTAGCCATTTGTTGGACCTTTTCTTCAGCTTGTCCAGGTCATCTTGTAGTTTCATATTATCTTCCTCTATCTTAATACTCCTCAAAGCAGTTGCTTCATCAGCAAAAAATGAGAGGAACGAGTCTATTCCCTTTGGGGGATCATTTGCATATATCAGAGACAGTATAGGTTCATGGACTGATCCCTGTTTAACTCTACTGGTGTATTCCCCTAGTTGTATTCACCTAGTTGTATTTGCGGGGGTTGAGCTCTGCTCTTTCGGCCCGCCTCTCAACTGTCAATCAATCAACTTTTACTAACTATTCCCCCCCCATACACACGCATACACTCCCAGGAAGCAGCCCGTAACAGCTGTCTAACTAACTCCCAGGTACCTGCTAGGTGACAGGGGCATCAGGGTGAAAGAAACTTTGCCCATATTGTTTCTGCCATCTGCTCAATTGTGTACTCAGTTACCACCTGAGTCCGCTTGTTCGCGTACCACCCAAGTCTCCCCAACTCTTCTGTATTCAAGTTTTGTGAGGTTCAGGTTCAGTTCAGTAATCTTTCCTCGTAGCTCATCCCTCTCAGCTCGGGGACTAGCCTGGTGGCCTACCTCTGAACCTTTTCTAACTTTGTGTGTGTGTGTTTGTGTGTGTGTGTGTGTGTGTGTGTGTGTGTGTGTGTGTGTGTGTGTGTGTGTGTGTGTGTGTGTGTGTGTGTGTGTGTGTGTGTGTGTGTGTGTGTGTGTGTGTGTGTGTGTGTGAGTGTGTGAGTGTGTGTGTGTGTGTGTGTGTGTGTGTGTGTGTGTGTGTGTGTGTGTGTGTGTGTGTGTGTGTGTGTGTGTGTGTGTGTGTGTGTGTGTGTGTGTACTCACCTAGTTGTGTTTGCGGGGGTTGAGCTCTGGCTCTTTGGTCCCGCCTCTCAACCGTCAATCAACAGGTGTACAGATTTCTGAGCCTATTGGGCTCTATCATATCTACACTTGAAACTGTGTATGGAGTCAGCCTCCACCACATCTCTTCCTAATGCATTCCATTTGTCCACCACTCTGACACTAAAAAAGTTCTTTCTAATATCTCTGTGGCTCATTTGGGCACTCAGTTTCCACCTGTGTCCCCTTGTACGTGTTCCCCTTGTGTTAAACAGACTGTCTTTATCTACCCTATCAATTCCCTTCAGAATCTTGAATGTGGTGATCATGTCCCCACTAACTCTTCTGTCTTCCAGCGAAGTGAGGTTTAATTCCCGTAGTCTCTCCTCGTAGCTCATACCTCTCAGCTCGGGTACTAGTCTGGTGGCAAACCTTTGAACCTTTTCCAGTTCAGTCTTATCTTTGACTAGATATGGACTCCATGCTGGGGCTGCATACTCCAGGATTGGCCTGACATATGTGGTATACAAAGTTCTGAATGATTCTTTACACAAGTTTCTGAATGCCGTTCGTATGTTGGCCAGCCTGGCATATGCCGCTGATGTTATTCGCTTGATATGTGCTGCAGGAGACAGGTCTGGCGTGATATCAACCCCCAAGTCTTTTTCCTTCTCTGACTCCTGAAGAATTTCCTCTCCCAGATGATACCTTGTATCTGGCCTCCTGCTCCCTACACCTATCTTCATTACATTACATTTGGTTGGGTTAAACTCTAACAACCATTTGTTCGACCATTCCTTCAGCTTGTCTAGGTCTTCTTGAAGCCTCAAACAGTCCTCTTCTGTTTTAATCCTTCTCATAATTTTAGCATCGTCTTCAAACATTGAGATAAATGAATCGATACCCTCTGGGAGATCATTTACATATATCAGAAACAAGATAGGACCGAGTACAGAGCCCTGTGGGACTCCACTGGTGACTTCACGCCAATCGGAGGTCTCACCCCTCACCGTAACTCTTTGCTTCCTATTGCTTAGATACTCCCTTATCCACTGGAGCACCTTACCAGCTACACCTGCCTGTCTCTCCAGCTTATGTACCAACCTCTTATGCGGTACTGTGTCAAAGGCTTTCCGACAATCCCAGAAAATGCAGTCCGCCCAGCCCTCTCTTTCTTGCTTAATCTTTGTCACCTGATCGTAGAATTCTATCAAGCCTGTAAGGCAAGATTTACCCTCCCTGAACCCATGTTGGCGATTTGTCACGAAGTCCCTTCTCTCCAGATGTGTTACCAGGTTTTTTCTCACGATCTTCTCCATCAACTTGCATGGTATACAAGTCAAGGACACTGGCCTGTAGTTCAGTGCCTCTTGCCTGTCGCCCTTTTTGTATATTGGGACCACATTCGTCGTCTTCCATATTTCTGGTAGGTCTCCCGTCTCCAGTGACTTACTATACACTATGGAGAGTGGCAAGCAAAATGCCTCTGCACACTCTTTCAGTATCCATGGTGAGATCCCATCTGGACCAGCTGCCTTTCTAACATCCAGATCCAGCAGGTGTCTCTTGACCTCCCCTCTCGTAATTTCGAACTCTTCCAAGGCCGCCTGGTTTACCTCCCTTTCTCCTAACACAGTGACCTCACCTTGTTCTATTGTGAAGACCTCCTGGAACCTCTTGTTGAGTTCTTCACACACCTCTCTGTCATTCTCTGTATACCTGTCCTCGCCTGTTCGAAGTTTCAATACCTGTTCTTTCACTGTTGTTTTCCTTCTGATGTGACTGTGGAGTAGCTTTGGTTCGGTCTTGGATTTGTTTGCTATATCATTTTCAAAACTTTTCTCTGCTTCTCTTCTCACCCTGACGTACTCATTCCTGGTTCTCTGGTATCTCTCTCTGCTTTCTGGTGTTCTGTTATTCCGGAAGTTCCTCCACGCCTTTTTGTTCAGTTTCTTCGCTTCCATACAAGCCCTATTATACCATGGATTCTTCTGTTGCTTCTCGGATTTTTCCCTTTGGGCCGGGATGAACCTGTTTACTGCCTCCTGACACTTTTGGGTAACATAGTCCATCATACCCTGTACAGACTTATCTCTGAGGTCTGTGTCCCAAGGTATTTCACTTAGGAAACTTCTCATCTGTTCATAATTTCCCTTTCGGTATGCCAGCCTTTTGATTCCTAGTTCTTTTTTGGGGGAGATAATTCCTAGCTCTACCAGGTACTCAAAGTTCAATACACTGTGGTCACTCATTCCCAAGTGCACTTCCATCTTAACTTCTTTTATATCCCACTCATTTAGGGTAAATATCAAATCAAGCATTGCTGGTTCATCTTCTCCTCTCATTCTTGTTGGTTCTTTGATGTGCTGGCTTAGAAAGTTTCTTGTTGCCACGTCCAGCAGCTTAGCCCTCCATGTTTCTGGTCCTCCATGCGGGTCTCTGTTCTTCCAATCTATCTTCCCATGGTTGAAGTCTCTCATAATTAGTAGTCCAGATCCATTCCTGCTAGAAACAGAAGCTGCTCTTTCTATTATGTTAATGGTGGCCATGTTGTTTCTATCATATTCCTGTCTAGGTCTTCTGTCATTTGGTGGTGGATTATATATGACTACGACTATAATTTTTTTCCCTCCATTTGTTACGGTACCTGCTATGTAGTCACTGAAACCTTCACAGCCCTGAATATCCATCTCCTCAAAATCCCAGCCTTTTCTTACCAGCAGAGCTACACCACCCCCACCTCTTCCTTCCCTCTCTTTCCTCATAACATAATAGTCCTGTGGGAACACTGTGTTTGTTATCGTTTTCGTGATCTTTGTTTCTGTGAGGGCTATTATGTCTGGGTTTTCCTCTAGTACCCGTTCTCCAAGCTCATTTGCTTTATTTGTAATTCCATCTATGCTAGTGTACATCGCTTTGAGGCTCACTTTCTTCTGTCCCTTCTCAAATCGCCTCCTTGGTGAGTGTTCTGCTGGTGGGGGAGGCTGTTCCATGGGTGTGAGGACCTGTGAGGTGGATTACAGGGTCTCAGAGGATACTTGGATGAGGGGAAGGGATTCCACTGAAGGGGGAGGGACAGGGAGGGTGTGGGGTGAAAGGGGAGGGAGGACGGGAAGGAAAGGGGGGGGGAGGGAGGACTCGGGAGGAGGGGAGGGGTAGAAGGGTGGGGATTGGGTGTGGGGGGAGGGAGATTTGGCTGAACATTTGAGTGGGGGCAGGGAGGGTTTGGGGTAGGGGGGTTTTCTATGCAGAGGAGGGAGGCGGGGTTGTCCTCCCTTCTGGTGTTACTGGGTAGCTGGTTGTGGGTTCCCCCCTCGCTTCTGGGGGTGTTGTGTTGGGAGCTGTGACTTCCTGGTTTTCCCCTCTCGCCCTGCGCCTCTTCCTTGCTTCTGCCGCTACGGCTCTCTCCTCCCTTGTCATGTCTCTCTGGAGGAATACATTTTTTAATTTTCCCACGTTTTTCAGGGAGCTCTTCCTTGATAGGATCTTCTCCTTTGTGCTCTCTTTTGCAAACACTATCTTTATCATTCGGTCTTGGTCTTTGTTGTACCAACCTAGCCTGAAAACCTTCTCAATGCTATGCTCAGCCTCTTCCATGTCTAGTGCCTTTAGTACTTCATTCACTGCTGCTATGTCCTTGTCATTCCACTCTGTCCTATTAGAGCCTTCCTGCTCTTTAATACCCACCGCAACCACTGATCTGTTCCTTTCCAGCAGTTGGCTAGTGGAGCGTGCCGCCTCCTGTGAGGTGGCTGCTTTCATGGCCACCTCCATCACTACAGTCATTACTTCAGAGTTATTTTTTTTTAGTATTTCCGCAAATGTTGCTTTTATTGTGGCATTCTCATCCAAAAAACTATTACCACCTTCTCCCTGGATGGTTTTCTGATTCTCAGCCTCGATACCATTCTCTTTGAGGGCTCTAATCTCCTCCTTTGCTGCTGTCAGCTCTCTTTTCAGGTTGCTTATTTCGTTCTTCATTTCCTGCATCATTTCTTGCATCTCACTCTTGATGTCCTCCAGAAACTGGGTGAACATTCCCTTCATTTCATCACCTTGGCTCTTCCCTGTTCCCCTGGTACCTCTGGCTGCCATGCTTGACCCTGTTCCTATACTTGTGCCGTGAAAGGATTTGTCAGGAGGGCAAAGCGGGATGGGGGAGGGGGAGAGAGAGAGAGGAAGAGAGAGAGAAAGAGAGAGAGAGAGAAGGGAGTGATAAAGGGAGAGATAAATGGGTGGGTGGGGGGAATTCGACCCTTCCACTGAAGTAAGAAGAAAGTAGAAGGGGAGGGGGGGAGGAGATGGAGAGAGAGGCGGGAGGGAGAGAGGAGAGGGAGATAGATGGAGAGGGAGAGAGCGGGTGAGGCAGAGAGGGGGGGAGGTGTGTGTATATATGTGTGTAGATGTGTGTGTGTATTTGTGTGTGTGTGTGTGTGTGTGTGTGGGCAGAGAGGGAGGGGGAAGGAAAGAGAGAGAAAGAGAAAGAGAAAGAGAGAGAGAGAGAGAGAGAGAGAGAGAGAGAGAGAGAGAGAGAGAGAAAGAGAGAGAGAGAGAGAGAGAGAGAGAGAGAGAGAGAGAGAGCAGGAGAGAGATAGTGGGAGAGATAGAGAGTGGGAGAGAGAGAGTGGGAGAGGGAGAGAGTGGGGAGGGAAGAGTGTGTGTATGGGCGATGCGGGGGACTGGGGGTGGGGGGGGGGGCGGAGATGGCGACCAGGTCTGGTCAGGTCAGATGGGGGGGTCAAGAGGGGGGGAATAGTAAGGTCCTGATCCCAGGTGTTAATGCCTTTTCCCCTGACTGATCGATTGTGTGTGTGTGTGTGTGCGTGTGTGTGTGTGTCTGTTTTAGCGTGTTGTTATAAATAATTGCTTCTATGGGGAACTGGTACTATTAAGGGGTAAGGGTAGTTAGAAGACAGAGTATCAAATATGGGAGAGCTAAAAGGCCCGGCCTCCAAAATAAACTATCCACAGTAGTAATAACTTGCTACTAGACCATATATGTTAGTCTAAGGGTTGATCAATGCGCTCCCACACAGGAAGAAGGGATACTCTGTAATTCATGTACTTATTTATTAACCCCTTAACAACCCCCCATATACACTCACACCAATAACAATAATAATAATAACTTTACCACACTATCTTACGTTAAAAGCCTTGGTCCACGTAGGCAGGATACAAGGTTTACACTAATAACAAGCTAGGGTAAAGTACTACTGGATAAGCACTGAAACTGGATGCAGCTTAGGGTAGTGAGACCATGTGGTACCCTAATACAAAACACAACACTTAGGGTTACCCAAAACACTGGCAACTACTACCCCCAGGTCTCACCAATCGTTACTACCAGAGTAGGTACACTTAGAAATCATACAATACTTAACTTAATGGTACAGGAACTTAGGGTAAGGGAAATAAGTAAGAGGAGAAGGGAGGAGATTAGGGGTGCAGCCACAGAGTAGGTCTCGTCCGCACGAACGCCAGCCAGAGAAGAACCTCCTAGTGACCAGCTAGGCCTCCCATGTCGTGGTGCCGGAAGGAGCCTAATTGATCGTGCAGCTAAGCACATTAAAGATCTTCCCCTATGCAACGTATTGTTACTTTACAAATGATTAGAAAGTATTAGTAAGCAAAGTTGGTGCCTATGTTATTATTTAATAATCAACCCCCAGCTCAGTCATTAAATGCTCTTTGAGAAACAATAATAGTCTTACGTCTGGCAGGGAAGATACAAACAATTGCCGTTCGTGATGCACTCAACTGTACTACCAGAAAGTTTAATAGCTCAAGTTTTGACCTCTGGTTTCCACTGGAGAACCCAGGGTCGTAACACTCCTCCCCCCTTCAGAGAAAAAAAAATTTGACTACTAGAATAGTAGTCATATTTTTTTTGTAAGAGTATACATAGAATAAAAAGAAAAACCATATGACAAACAAAAAATCAATCAAAAACAACAATTTCTCTGCAAGAAAAATCTGAAAGTTCTCTGAAAGAAAAAAAAAACATACACAAAAAAATAAAAGAACAGGGAAGTAAATAAATTGGACACGGAATATTTAATGTCACAGGAGAACCTAAAAAAAAATAACTAAAGCATGACAGTTGGTAAATGGCTTTCTGTGGCTCAGATGAATGTTATTCAGGCAACCGGGACAGAGCGTCGGCTATTACGTTGAGTCTGCCCGGTAGGTGGGTAATGGAAAGATTGAAGTCCTGTAGGTACAACGCCCACCTGAGGATGCGTTTATTCTTACCCTTCATCTGAGTCAGGAAGACTAGTGGGTTAAGGTCCGTGTACACTTCCACTATATTACCTGTGAGGTAAACTTCGAACTTTTTACATGTTAACACTAGCGCCAACGCCTCTTTTTCTACCACTGAATAATTGCGTTGCGCCTTGTCGAATTTCACAGAGTAATAATATACTGGGTGTTCCACCTGATCATCCCCAGTTTGCAACAACACTGCACCAGCACCCGAGTCAGACGCGTCAACATGAATTTTAAACGGTCGGTCGAACCTTGGACTCGCAAGCACTGGGGCGGAAGCTAAGATCAATTTCAAATTTTTAAATGCCTCTGCACAGTCTGATGACCACTTAAATTTAACGGCTTTCCGCAACAAGTCTGTGAGAGGAGTGGCAACACTGGAAAAGTTCTGACAAAAACGTCGATAGTACGCACACATACCGATAAATCTTTGAACGTCCTTTTTAGACTTTAGTACTGGATACTCCAGAATGGCACTGATTTTATCTTGCCGAGGTAACACTTTTCCTTGGCCCACTTCATAACCGAGGTACGTCACTGTGCCTTGGCCAAAATGACACTTTTTAGCATTTAAGGTAAGATTTGCCCTTTTCAAGATTGCAAACAACTGGCGTAACCTAGCTATGTGGTCAGCCCAATTACTGTCAAAAAGCACGATATCATCTAAATACGCCCGACAATTTGACACCTTAGCGAGCAGAGAGTTCATGAGTCTCTGGAACGTGGCAGGGGCATTACGCAAGCCGAATGGTAACACTTGATACTCAAAAACACCCTCGGGTGTCACAAACGCAGTTAGTTGTTTAGCACGTTCAGTGAGTGGGATTTGATAATACCCCCTCGAGAGGTCGAATTTCGAAACGTACTTGGCATTTCCCAACTCGTCGATGCAGTCCTCGAGGAGGGGCAGCGGATAGGCATCCACAATGGTCACCTTGTTGAGCTGCCGATAGTCGGTGCATAATCGCCAGGAGCCGTCTGGTTTGGGGACCAAAAGGCAGGGCGAGCACCAAGAGCCCTGGCTCGGCCGGATGAGGCCGTGCTGGAGCAAGAAGTCGACCTCCTTCCGTACGATGGCCTTCTTTTCCGGACTTATCCGATAGGGTTGAAGGCGAATGGGAGTGTAGTCCGTCAACTCGACATCATGGCAAATGGCATCAGTCTGAGTCGGGACCTCCCCGAACAGACTGGAGAATTCATCAACCAACAACTGCACCTCATCACGTTGGGCCATCTGCAAATGGGACAGTCCCTCCTCCACAGCATTCACAGAACTAGAATTATTGAAAATGAGATTAGTTGGGTCCCCAGAACAATCATCTCCTCTCTCACTGGAAATGGAAACATTGGTTAGTGCAATGGGCCTGGGGCCCTGGAACTTCTTCAGTCGATTTACATGTATGAGCATTACCTGGTTACGTTTGTCAGAGTTCCTCACTTTGTACGTGAGGTCCCCAGTCTTTTCTGTCACAATGTAGGGGCCTTCGTACTTGTGGGACATAGTGTTCCCTAGTCGAGGCTTTAATACCAGGACAGGGTCGCCAGGCTGAAATACCCGTAACTTAGATTTAGCATCGTTACGTTCTTTCATCTTTTCTTGGGCCTTGCCAAGATACTTCAATGCAGCTGCCTTGCAGTCCTTGAGTCTCTGGTGGTGTTGCGCAAAGAAAGCCGAACCTTCGGTTAATGTTACGTTCCCTAACAGATTCTCCTGTAACATTTGCAAGGGTCCACGAACTTTATGGCCAAAGACTAACTCAAAAGGAGAACAACCCAGTGAACTTTGTAATCCCTCTCTAGCCGCAAACAAAACATACGGTAAATTCTCATCCCAGAAGGTGTGGGAACTCTCGCACGATGTCTTCAACATCTGCTTCAGAGTTAGATGGAAACATTCAATTACCCCCTGACTCTGTGGATGGTATGGGCTGGAAACCTTATGAGTTATTCCATGTTCCTTACAAAATTGCTCAAAAATCTCAGACTTAAAATTAGTACCATTGTCAGTTTGCACGACCCGAGGCAGTCCAAAAGTGGAAAAAAATTGAAACATACGAGCAACAACAGTTTTTGCTCGGATGTTCCTTACAGCAAAAGCCTCTGGGTAACGAGTAGTGATACACATCATCGTGATTAGGTAAATATTACCAGACTTAGTTCTAGGCAATGGTCCAACACAGTCCATTACCACATGAGAAAATGGTTCCTCTGGCACAACAATAGGCCTTAGAGGAGCTTTAGGTGGAGTCTAGTTTGGTTTCCCAACCAGTTGACAAACAATACACGCATTACAAAATTTTGCCACATCGCTTTTCAGCTTGGGCCAGAAAAAATACTTTAAAATTTTGTGATACGTAATATTTATACCTTGATGTCCCCCCATAGGATCATCATGACCAGCTGCCAAAACTCTTTCTCTATAGCAGGTCGGCAACATAACCTGGTGGACTACCTCTCACTCATTTGACAAGGGAGCACTCTGTGGTCTCCATTTTCTCATCAAAATCTGATCATTGTAGTAGTACCCAGTTGCTGCGTCTACAATTTCCTCCATAGAGACAGCTGTCTCATGACAATCTGCAAGAGTGGGGTCAGCTTTCTGTAACTCACTCAAGGAGGCATCTAGGCCTTGGTCAGATGCTATTGGCCGAGGCTCAACAGTGTTCTCCTCCACCTCCCCACTACTCTCAGTAGATGGCGGTGGCAGGCTCTCCACAATGTCCTCGGCCACGTCATCGAGTCGGGCCATGAATGTGTCCGCGAGGTCCACTTGGTTTTCACCACTCGGAAAGTTCCTTGTGTCCTCGGGATTTACCACCTTGGCAAGCACAGGGCTGCCCTTACATTTAAGTCCCATAGACCTGGTCACCGCGCACGCAGGGTACACAACATTATCCTCTGCGGCGGGTGGATCCAGGCAAACCTTAGGGGTAGGCAACATAATAGGCAGTCTGGAGTCCCCTACCTTATCCCCTGCTAAATCATTACCAACTATTACATCGACATTAGGGAAAGGTAGGTATGAAGTGACTCCGACTGTACAAACACCCTTGTGGAAATCAGATTCCAGGGTAACCTTATGGAGGGGTACTGCTTGAGTATCACTAGTGACACCCTCGACCAGTACCACCTCTCCAGTGTCGAGAGTGTTGGCACCTTGCAACGCACTCTCTAAAATTAAAGTCTGGATGGCACCGGTGTCTCGGAAGATCACCACGTCCTTCCAGGAAGAACCCTCAGACAAAAGTAGTCTCCCTTTCGATAAGAATGGGGTAAGCAAGTCCAACCACTGTGGGTTGGAGGTCTTACTCCCTAACCCTTCCGAAGGCCTCAAGCCCTGTGTCACAACTAGAGCATTGGGTCTTTTTTCTGGGTACAGTTGCCAACAACGGCTAATAGTGTGGTTTGGACGATTACAGTGACCACAAAAACGTCGGGGAGAAGAGACATTACTAACAGAATTACCCTTCGGTTCACCCTTAGGTGCCGTGGGGCTAGACACTTTAACAGGGTTAGTTATGTCTGAAACAGAAGGTGCATTAGTTAAATACAATACAATACAACAATACAATTTTATTTAGGTAAGGTACATACATACAATAAATTTTTACAAGGATTGGTAGACTTATAGGTAGAGCTAGTACATACAATGCCTAAAGCCACTATTACGCAAAGCGTTTCGGGCATGATAAACTTAAATGACAAGCTTAATACTAATTGAGCATAATGAGTAGAATGAAAACAAGAAATGAAAACATAAATGAAAAAGCAGCACAAATACAATTATGTCGACAAACAGCGCTCTTTAAAGAAAAAAACAGACATTGGTTGACAATAGAAGGGTAAGGTAGGTTACAGGGAATTTATTAGGTATAGCTTCGCTTTTAACTTAAACTGGTTGAGAGAGGTACAGTCTTTAACATGGTTGGGAAGGTCATTCCACATTCTGGGCCCCTTGATTTGTAGAGCATTTCTAGTTTGATTAAGACGTACTCTAGGAATATCAAAACTGTATTTATTTCTGGTGTGATGCTCATGGGTTCTGTTACAACCTTCTATGAAGCTTTTGAGATCAGGATTGGCATTATAGTTTAGCGTTTTATATATGTATACTACACATGAGAGAATGTGCAGTGACTTAATGTCTAACATATTCAGAGATTTGAGTAGGGGTACCGAGTGATGTCTGGGGCCAGAATTGGATATTGTCCTAATAGCAGCTTTGTGTTGAGTAATTAGAGGACGTAAGTGATTTTGGGTAGTAGAGCCCCAAGCACAAATACCATAGTTGAGATATGGATAGATAAGGGAGTAATAGAGAGTCACCAGGGCAGGGCGTGGTACATAATATCTGATCTTAGAAAGAATGCCCACAGTTTTTGAAACTTTTTTTGATATGTTTAGTATGTGTCCCTGGAAATTCAGCTTGTGGTCAATGAGAATGCCAAGGAATTTGCCATCTAATTTGTTACAAATTTGGGTATTGTTTATTTTGAGATTTATTTGATTAGAGGATTTATTGCCAAACATAATATAGAAGGTTTTGTCAATGTTAAGGGTGAGTTTGTTGGCAGGTAGCCACAGATGGACTTTATTTAGCTCAGTATTTACTGTAGCATTTAGAGCAAGGGGATCAGGACTGGAGTAAATGAAGGTTGTGTCGTCAGCAAATAGAATTGGTTTGAGGTGTTGTGAGGCATTTGGAAGGTCATTAATGTAGATGAGAAAGAGGAGAGGGCCAAGTATGCTGCCCTGGGGAACACCAATGTTGATGGGTAGGGTGGGAGAAATTGTATTATTCACAGAAACATATTGGAGCCTGTCAGTAAGGTAGGATTTGAGGTATTGTAGGGAGTGTCCTCTGACTCCATAATGATGTAATTTAAGAAGAAGGTTTTGGTGGTTGACAGTATCAAAAGCTTTACGCAGGTCCACAAACAACCAAACAGGGAACTCATTTTTATCAAGAGCTGTATGAATCGAGTTAAGCATACTAATAAGTGCATCGTAAGTGCTTTTTTTGGGTCTGAAGCCATATTGGCAAGGGCTAAGTATATTGAGTTTGGCTAGATATGAGTAAAGCTGCTTATAGATTAGTTTTTCAAAAATTTTTGACAAGTTTGGCAGGATAGATATAGGTCTGTAGTTGTTAACATCTGTGAGATTACCACATTTGTGGACAGGCGTTACTCTCGCTTTTTTTAGAATATCTGGGAAGGTTTGGAGTTCAAGTGACTTGTTGAAGAGCAAAGCAATAGCAGGGGCTAAGGATCTGGGGGCTTTTTTGTAAATTAAAGTTGGTATCTCCTCAAGGGCACCAGACTTGGTTTTAAGGGAAAGGATTATCTCATTGACGTCAGTGGAATTAATAGGCTTTAGGTACAGAGACTGTGGATAGTTACCTGAAAGATAGTCCTTAATGTCTGTACTGGAAGATGGAATATCATTTGCAAGGGATGAACCAATGGAAGAGAAGAACCTATTGAACTCAATAGCAGAATCAGAGGCTGAAAGCTGACCATCGTTATTAGACAGGAGAGTCGGTTTGTTATTTAAAGACTTCTTTGATCCCAATATTTGAGAAATTGTTCTCCAAGTTTGTTTAATGTTGCTCTTTATTTGGGTAAATTTATCTTCGTAGTATTTAGTTTTGGCTCGTCTAATTATCTTAGACAGCAATAATGAGTAATTCTTTGAAAATTCTTTGGAGACAATTCCTAACCTATACTTCTTCTCAAGGTCATGTTTATTATTAATAGATTTACGTATTCCCTTTGTAAGCCAGGGATTGTTAAGCCTTTTGGTTGTGACTTGTTTTGTAAGCATAGGACAGTGGGTATTATAAAGGCTAAGAGTTTTTTGAAGAAAAGATTTCACTGCTAGGTTGATGTCCACTATGTTACCTAAATCGGACTCCCAGTTGACATTATCAGCAGCAGTTATAAAATTGTCTAAAGCAGTTTCATTGTGAAGTCTAAAAACGTATCACTCTTGACTCAAGAGGTGGTTTGCTAATGTTAGTTAAGAGAAATGTGGGGTAATGATCTGTAGTGCTATCGGTGATTATACCTGAAGTAAGCGGAGAGGTTATGTTTGTCCAGATGTGATCTAGCGTCGTGGCAGTGCTATCAGTGATTCTAGTAGGTCTAGTGATTAAGGGTATGAGGAAGCAGGAATTCATACAGTTGAGGAAGCTAACAGCAGTGGGGTGTTCAGGCTCGCAGAGGTCAATATTAAAGTCCCCTGCGATAATTAGGTGGTTTTTGTTCAGTCTGTTATCAAATATTAGATTTCTAAGGTTTGAGTTGAATTCAGACACATCAGTGTTAGGAATTCTATAAACTGCACCCACAGTCAGGACAGACTCGGCACCCTTGACTCTGAAGCTGGCGAAGATATACTCCCCATAGCAGTCTCTGGTTCTAATTTCTTTTAAGCATGTTAGTTCTTGGTGGTAGTAAAGAGCAGTGCCACCACCTCTCTGAAGTTGACGACAGTTGTGAATTGCTGAGTAGTTAGGCATATTAAAGAGCTGAGTAGTATCCTCTTTCAACCATGTTTCAGTAAGTATAATAAAAGAGAATTTGTTGTCAATAGCTTCAATCAAGGCACTAACATCATCAAAGTGTTTACTTAGGGATCTAACGTTCAAATTGATTACAGAGATATTGTGATTATGAGTTAATACATTGTTTACATCATGTGCTGCAAAATATGCCCGAAACGCTTTGCGTAATAGTGGCTTTAGGCATTGTATGTACTAGCTATACCTATAAGTTAAACAATCCTTGTAAATATTTATTGTATGTATGTACCTTACCTAAATAAAATTGTATTGTATTGTATTGTAATATCTGCAATTTAGATCATTAAAGTGATAATTGTCATAGATAGTGGATAAGAGGTTAAGTTCAGGGTCTATACTTGTCTGCATAAAAAAAGATGATTGCAGGAAAATCAAGGGAAGAAAGGCAAATAACAAGGTAGAAATAAGCTATAAAATAGGGAAAAAAATGTACACAATACAGTACAAAGCAAACACAAAAGGGGCTTACAGGGGTACAATGGAGTAAGGGAGTATGGCTAGGCTAGGCAACCTAGGTAATAAATGAGATTAACGAAAAAACATATAAACATGGACTATACAAAACACAAGATATAGAAATACAAAACTGTTACGGCCCTCTTGGGACGCAACGGGGTTCTCACTCTGATGTTGTTAGAGGAAGCTATATGTATCCGTTCCCAAGCCAGTAGTGGCTATCAAGGGATGAGATCCGTGACGCAAGTAACTTAAAAGGGAGTAGGGAAAGAAAGTTAAGAACTTAATATTATAATGTTCACCACCACCGATTAAATATATAGAATAAAAGAGTACACAAGGGGGAGGGGTATTAACACTTTACAGGGGGATCATGCACAATCTAGTCTTCTGCTGAAGACTCTTGATCAAGAAGCTAGGTGCTGAGTCCGCGGTGCTTTCTTCGTGGCCTCAAGACGTGTCCTCTGAGAATGCCGAGCCTACCCTGGCCACAGGTCAGCCAAAACACAGGTCCACTGGGGGCACCGTCGTGGAGGCCGTCAACCACACGTCCAGCAGGTCTGCTGGCAGGTACTGAGCCACCAAGGCTGGTACGGCCACTCCACGAACGATAAAAGGGGTACGCCCTAGACAGGAGTCTCGTGTGATATCACAAATCACCCTCCTGTCCTCAATACCCCAGTGGATGATCGTCTCCAACAGTCGGTCCCGGGTAAATCCTTTCACTGCCACTCCACTGGCAGGCTAACACACCACAGTGTTCTTCCGGGGGGACGACGTCACAACAGCTGCAGCAAACTTCACAGTATCGAGACTGGCTGCCTCGGGTAGACTGACTCAACCGTCAACACAGTGGTCCCAGGTCGACTCTGTAAACAGACACGTCATCAATAACTGGGACACTAATACACCACACTTACAGGCTCGGGCACAAACACCTGACGTATCCAGCCCATAGTGGTGAGGTGGTGCTCCGCTGTCGTCGGAGCACCACCTCACCAGATGTCAGGAGCGGCGGTGTTGAGCGCGGAACCAGACTGGAAACTGGTCCTCGAGGCCAGTACACGCTGTCCTCACCAGGTGTCGTCGTCCGTTTGGCGGGGGTTTCGGGAGCTGACCCACAGATGGCGTGTTTGTCACTGCTCCAGGCTCGGACGCTGGATCCGGGTTCATAACAAAAACAAAAATATAAACAAGACTAAGCAATACAAAAACAAATTGAGCAAAAATGAAAAATGAGGTAGATTGCTTACAAGTACTCTCAGGTACACTGTAAGTAACAATTTGCAATTTGAGATGCAGGTAAAGCCAGGGGTACAATGGAGTAAGGGAGCATGGCGAGGCTAGGCAACCTAGGTAATAAATGAAATCAAAGAAAAGTTGAATAATAAGCATAGGCAAATTTAAGCTAATGATTATTAACTATAAATAGTTCAGTTATGACTGTATAATTAATAAGACCTGAAGAACTATTTATGCACTCAATTAAATAATTTCAGTAAATGACTAGTTAAGAGTAAGTTAAAAATTAAGTCAGAAAATGAAACAATGAGACAGGAAACCTAGCCCCACCTGTTGACAGGGGGTTAATTAAGTTAATTCACTGGGAGTGATAATGAGCTGAGACAGACCACATTGGGAGAGGAAAGCGTTGAGGTTCTCTTCTTTAGTAATTGTGAACATTTTGCCCTCTGCGGTTTTTCTCACCTTTATCAGTCCATCTCTAACGAAGCACTGATGAATCGCATCTGGGTTTTTTTGACGGATTTGACGCAGGCGGTAGAGGAGTTGCTGTCTGTTCCTAGTCAAGCACTCGTTGATGTATAATCCCTTCCGTTGGGTTACAGCTGTCCGGACTAGATTGAATTTCGTGAACTGGGAAGACAGCTTCAGGCGAATTTTCCGTTGGTTTTGACCTGATGGATTCTTTTTGCCTACTCTGTAGGCAGCAATAACGTCTGATTTGTTTAGAATGAGCTGCAATTTGTCTTTTACGAGATCCAGAGCTATTTCGACACAGTTTTCACCTTCATGTTCCACAGGTATATCTTGGGACGACACTATAACAGAGTCTAGCAGCTTTTGCTGGTCTTGTTCATCCTGGGAGACAGAACGCTGGGCTGAAAATGTACTGATACATGCAGTCATTTTGCTGAGAGCTTCCTCCTGTTTTTTAATGGCTTCATCAGTTTTCAGAAGGTTGCTTTCCTCACGGAGGTCATTCAAATCATGCTGTAGTTGGTCTTGGCTTGCCTTGCAGTTTCTAATATCCTCGTGGAGGAGGGTTATTTCTTGTTGTTGTTGTTGGAGATTAGCGCGGATCGCTAGATCCTCATTTAGAAGACTCAAGATGATAGCATTTTGAGACTCGAGGACTTGGCAACACTTTTTGAACCACTGATTCTCGGCCCAGTTATAGAATTCCGGTGAGGGACCGGAAGCTCGCTTAAGTTGCTTATAGTGGGATGCTAGCATGTCCATAGGAGAGGGTTGAGAGTACTCTGCTCCCTTGCTCAAAGGGGTGGAGGGGAGGGCAGCACCGCTGCTCTGGACCCCAGAGCTTCCAGACGGAGAAACACGAATATTGTTTGAGTTGGCCGGGATGGTTGCCTTGTTAAGGGGTTTGTTGTCCTTCTTTCTCTGCACAGTCCCATTTTTAGGAGACATGATTGGTTAGAATGGACTGGGGGTATATATTGTGAAGAAACTTGCGTTAGGCAGCGCGGTGGCGGCAGCATGCACTGGTACTCACAGCCGTAGAAGAATGTTTTGAAACTTAATTGAGATGGAATGAGTTGATTTTGGTCGGTTACTTTTTCGTTTTGCTATAACATGCTAGAACTCCATGTACTTAGCTGCCTGTGGGTGGCGGTCTACATCATCTGGCGATAGTATAAGAGCTGATATACAGCTTAGAGTGAGGAGCGTAGCGTGATCACGTTGGTCTCGTAGCGTAGCGAGTATGTCGAAAAAAGGGTTAGAATGAGCTGGTCTGGACTGGCTGTGGGTAAAAGTTTTGCTACTCTGTGGGGTATAATTATTTTTATTGAGCCTTTTGCCCGCCAATTGGTAGTTTTCTGCCAACTTGGCCAAATCCCCTATTTTAGAATTTACCTCTACCCTTCCTCTAATGTACTGTGAAACATTCTCTGGCATAATATCTATAAAATGCTCCATTAAAATTAAGTTCCTGAGAGCCTCGTATGTTTCGGCTTTCGCCGAGCGAATCCATCTATCAAACAATCGAATTTGATCATTAACAAATTCAGTGAGCGGTTGGTTGTGAGTAGGCCTAAGGTTGTGATAAACTTGGCGGTGAGCTTCAGGAGTAATTTCATATGCCCGCAAAATACATTCCCTGACTTTATCATATTCAAAACACTCGTCGTCACGCATGTTTATAAAAATATCTTGTGCTTTACCCCTAAGTCTTCCCTGTAGGATTTTCACTCACTCTTCCTTTGGCCAGTTCATGGACATGGCCAATCTCTGAAAATGGTTGAAAAACCTTTCAGGGTCCGACTCGGAAAATTCAGGCAAATTATGCTTTTTCTCATAATGCCTGGGGTTTGAATCCCCGGCAGGTGGAGGTCCAGTGGCATTCGCTCTAATTCTAGCCTCCTCAGTTTTGAGTCTTTGCTCCTCTAATTTTATTTTTGCTAACTCTAAAGCTAATTCTCTATCCCTATGAGTTGCACTTTCTGCTTGGCTAGGCTGGCATAAAGGTGTATCACTTGCCAATAGTTCTTCATCAATACAATGTTGTAATATTTCATTCACCAAAGTCCACTTTTTATCCGCGTCATTTAGTTCTAGGCCAAATTCCTTGCCTAACAATACTAAATTAGACTTTTTAAGTTTCTTTATCTCTACCACTGAAGGCTCCATTGCCAGTCTCTGCATTTCAGATGACATCACTAACAATTTTAGCTCCCAGCCAAAGAAAAAATTAAAAAATAAAAATTGGAAAAAAAACAAAAATTTGCACGGCCCCTAACACAAGGCCACACTAACCTTAATCGTGAAGGGATCCAGCTGGGTGTCCAGTCAGTGCAAGAATGTCCTTTGCTAGAAGAGCTGGACCCTAGGCTATCACACAACCGTTCTGCGGAACAAAAAATTTTAGTTTTGGCACTCAAGAATCTAATTTTTTACACTTATAATGTTCATCCCGGACAGGCCCCCACTTGTTATAAATAATTGTGTGTGTGGGGCTTCTATGGGGAACTGGTACTATTAAGGGGTAAGGGTAGTTAGAAGACAGAGTATCAAATATGGGAGAGCTAAAAGGCCCGGCCCCCAAAATAAACTATCCACAGTAGTAATAACTTGCTACTAGACCATATATGTTAGTCTAGGGGTTGATCAATGCGCTCCCACACAGGAAGAAGGGATACTCTGTAATTCATGTACTTATTTATTAACCCCTTAACAACCCCCCATATACACTCACACCAATAACAATAATAATAATAACTTTACCACACTATCTTACGTTAAAAGCCTTGGTCCACGTAGGCAGGATACAAGGTTTACACTAATAACAAGCTAGGGTAAAGTACTACTGGATAAGCACTGAAGCTGGATGCAGCTTAGGGTAGTGAGACCATGTGGTACCCTAATACAAAACACAACACTTAGGGTTACCCAAAACACTGGCAACTACTACCCCCAGGTCTCACCAATCGTTACTACCAGAGTAGGTACACTTAGAAATCATACAATACTTAACTTAATGGTACAGGAACTTAGGGTAAGGGAAATAAGTAAGAGGAGAAGAGAGGAGATTAGGGGTGCAGCCACAGAGTTGGTCTCGTCCGCACGAACGCCAGCCAGAGAAGAACCTCCTAGCGACCAGCTAGGCCTCCCATGTCGTGGTGCCGGAAGGAGCCTAATTGATCGTGCAGCTAAGCACATTAAAGATCTTAGATAAAATCAACCGAAGATAAAATCGGTTGGTGCTAATCTTGCCAGTAAAATCCCACAGACTCAGACACATATTAACACATATCTCTCAGGCAGCTATCCAAACTCTCTTCTCCTTTCACCAATCAGCCCGGCAGATGTTGTGTCCATCATACATTCTCTAAAAACCAAGGCAGGGAACACCAGTGAAATTCCGTCCATTGAGATTCAGATTCAGATTCAGATGTTTATTCAGGTAAGGTATATACATACAAGTGATGTTACATTAATGGATTGATATATAGATAGAGCTAGTACATACAATGCCTAAAGCCACTATTACGCAATGCGTTTCGGGCAAGAAAAACATTAATATCTAGAACTTAATACTAATTGAGCATAAAGAATAAAAAGTGTTGAGAACAAATACAAATAAAGATAAAAAAAAAGGGAGAACATGACTGAAAAAGCAGCACAAATACAATAGGTTGACAAACAGTGTTGATTAAAAAAAAAAAGAAAATAACGGACATGGGTTGACAATAGAGGAGTGAGGTAGGTTACAGGGAATTTATTAGGTAGTGTTTAGTTTTTATCTTAAACTGGTTGAGAGAGGTACTGTCTTTAACATGGTTGGGAAGGTCATTCCACATTCTGGGCCCCTTGATTTGTAGAGCATTTCTGGTTTGATTAAGTCGTACTCTAGGAATATCAAAACTGTATTTATTTCTGGTGTGGTGCTCATGGGTTCTGTTACAACCTTCTATGAAGCTTTTGAGATCAGGATTGGCATTACAATTTAGCGTTTTGTATATGTATAGTACACATGAGAGAATGTGCAGTGACTTAATGTCTAACATATTCAGGGATTTGAATAGGGGTACCGAGTGATGTCTGGGGCCAGAACTGGATATTGTCCTAATAGCAGCTTTGTGTTGAGTAATTAGAGGACGTAAATGATTTTGGGTAGTAGAGCCCCAAGCACAAATACCATGGTTGAGATATGGATAGATAAGGGAGTAATAGAGAGTCACCAGGGCAGGGCGTGGTACATAATATCTGATCTTAGAAAGAATGCCCACAGTTTTTGAAACTTTTTTAGATATGTTTAGAATGTGTCCCTGGAAATTCAGCTTGTGGTCAATGAGAATGCCAAGGAATTTGCCATCTAATTTGTTACAAATTTGGGTATTGTTTATTTTGAGATTTATTTGATTAGAGAATTTATTGCCAAACAGAATATAGAAAGTTTTGTCAATGTTAAGGGTGAGTTTGTTGGCAGTTAGCCACAGATGGACTTTATTTAGCTCAGTATTTACTGTGGCATTTAGAGCAAGGGGATCAGGACTGGAGTAAATGTACAAGTGTACATTTGCACAATGTATTGTGTAAAAGAGAGCCTCCCATGCCCTTGCCCCACCCATAGCACTACTGTTCAACAAATCTATAGAGTATCACACCTTCCCTGATATCCTCAAAAAAGCAAGAGTAACGCCAGTCCATAAAGGAGGCAATCCGGCGGACATAAACAATTATAGACCAATATCAAATCTACCCACTCTATCAAAAATATTTGAAAAAATTATTTACAAACAGCTCTATTCCTACCTCGTAAAATTCGACATACTCAGCCCCTGCCAGTTTGGCTTCCGGTCCCAAAAGAGCACCAATGATGCAATCATTAGTCTCCTTGACATTATCTACTCAGCCCTTGACAAAAATGAGTTTCCGATTGGACTCTTCATTGACCTAAGAAAAGCCTTTGATACTGTTAATCACAACTACCTCTTACTTAAACTCCAGCATTATGGAATCCGAGGCCTTGTCCTTGACTACATCCGATCCTATCTTAGTGACAGACACCAATATGTAACCATCAATGATACAACTTCTTCCACTGTACCAATTACCGTTGGAGTGCCACAGGGCAGCATCTTAGGACCTCTTCTATTTCTTATATATATAAACGATCTGCCTAATGTCTCTAATATTCTCAAACCTATATTGTTTGCTGACGATACTACCCTTATCTACTCAAACCTCAACCCACATACACTAAATAATGTAGTGAATAATGAATTAAAAAAAGTCCACTTATGGATCTCAACGAACAAACTAACATTAAACATCGAAAAGACTTACTACATCTTATTTGGAAGCAAATCATCAAATGCAATTCAGCTACAGATAGACAACATTAACATCAGTAATAAAAATGATGGCAAGTTTCTTGGCCTATTCCTAGACAAGAGACTCAACTTCAGCACCCACATTCAACACATAACTAAGTCTCTAAAACAGTTGGTATACTCTCCAAAATCAGATATTATGTTCCTAACTCTGCTCTCCTCTCACTATATTATGCACTAATCTACCCCTATCTTAATTATGGTATCTGTGCATGGGGGTCTACCACTGCAAACCACCTTAAGCCCATCATCACACAGCAAAAATCTGCTATCAGAATTATAACTAACTCTGCTTTCAGACAACACTCAGCTCCCTTGTTTAAATCCCTAAACTTGCTAAATATTAACTCCCTCCACACATTCTCTTGTGTCAACTACATTTACAAAACCCTGTTCTTAAATGCAAACCATGCTCTGAAACTCTCCCTGGACAGATGTAATAGGACCCATTATCACCACACCAGAAATAAATATCTCTTTGATATCCCCAGGGTCAAACTTAATCTGTGTAAACACTCTATGCAAATTAAGGGACCTAGTCTATGGAACTCACTCCCTAGTGAATTGAAAAACTGTAAAACTTTTGCCTTATTTAAAAGGAAAACCAAAAAGTACCTAACTTCATCTTCTTAGTTTCCTACACTGAGCTTTAAATTTGCTCTGTACCTAGTGTTATCCAATCTCCTAATTTTTATGTAATATCAAACAACCTTATCATTGTGTTCATTGCTGTCTTCTTTTATGTGCTAGCCATATGCTGTATTGTGACTACCAATTTTTGTCAACTACCATTCAAGTTGTCATTGCAATCAATCTTATATTGTTTCTGCTGTATTGTGCCTACCAATTTGTTGTCAACTACCATTTTAAGCTGTCATTGCAATCAATCTTAGCTACCTATGTGCTTTAATATACTGTACCTACAATTTTCTCTCATCTTTTTTTTTTTTTTTTCATTTCATGTAATCTGTTATCATTTTTTTGTCTATAAATTTTGCAAGTATTTACCTCCTTATAATTTTCTTAGATTAAGGACCTGCCCGAAACGCTGCGCGTGCTAGTGACTTTACAAGACTGTAATTACCATATTTGTATCCTCACATTCCTTATGTACATTCTTGTATATGCATAAATAAATAAATAAATAAATAAATAAATAAATAAATAAATAAATAAATCTTCCCCTATGCAACGTATTGTTACTTTAGAAATGATTAGAAAGTATTAGTAAGCAAAGTTGGTGCCTATGTTATTATTTAATAATCAACCCCCAACTCAGTCTTTAAATGCTCTTTGAGAAACAATAATAGTCTTACGTCTGGCAGGGAAGATACAAACAATTGCCGTTCGTGATGCACTCAACTGTACTACCAGAAAGTTTAATAGCTCAAGTTTTGACCTCTGGTTTCCACTGGAGAACCCAGGGTCGTAACACGTGTGCACACTTGTGTGCGTGTATACGTACGTGGCCGGGCGTGCGTATATGTGTCAAGATATCCCTTATGCGTTACCTCTGCCTAAATGAGCCACCCTGAGATTTTTAAATATATATGATATATCCTGAACAAGAATTTGATAATATTTTACCTCAATCTGTACACCTGATTGATTGACCAGAGAGGGGGGACATATCAGTCTCCTCCCGCTCACACAACCAGATGAGTAAGGATGATGTATGATGACGATGGTTATCCGTCGTTGTCTCCCACTAGGTGATTCACTAAGTGCTGATAGATTGATGAGGTCGGTTCTTCTCTGTCTACACAAAGCTCTGGAGTCAGTCACTGTATCGTTGTGTGACAGTTCACTAATTCACTGTACCACTGATCACAGTCACCACTCAACAACACAGTCAGGTAGTTCCGCGGCGGGGTGTCCCACCCGGTCAGGTCGCACACTTACATGCACCGGTGAAGCCACTAGCTCCACTTTGGTTTCTTCGCCAAATCTTCGCACTATCGCTAGCGATATGACTATGCTATGTTGCACCCTGCTAGCTACACACTGGTATGTTTATGTATGTGGTGTGTGTGTGTTTCTGTTTGTACTATATTTGGTGTGTGTGTAGTGTGTTTGAGATGTTTGTGTGTGTTTGGTGAGTTTGTTTGTGTCCCATGGTGTGAGATTCTGGTGTGTGTGTGTGTGTGTGTGTGTGGAAAGTACTGATAGGTAAACAATATTATAAACATTGTTGGTGTGTATGGAAGGATCGCATTGTGAAATATGAAACCATCTTGCAGACAGTAACGGTTTTGCAGTTCAAGTTCAAGTTAAATTATGTTTATTGTGACAAGAAAAAAGTATACATCTCAAAGGGATAGAGAAGCTTAGGCTATTTCCCCCCCCCCCTCACCCCTTAGTGTTAGTGACCGTGTGACCATGGGCGAGGGGCTGTAGCCAGCCAATGTGCGCCTCACTCCTAGATCTTCAACATGTCATCCAGCTTCTCGTCCAGTTTCCTGCCCACCCGTGTCTCTCTGTCTCTCGCCTTGCCTCTCTGTTTCCTTCTGTCTGTCTGTCTCTCTCTCTGTTTCCTTCTGTCTGTCTCTTTCTCTCGCTGTTTGATTCGTTCTTTCTGTTTCTATCTCTCTGTCTCTGCCTCTACTCATTTCTGCCTTTCCCCTCTTTCTGTCTGTCTGTCTGTCTGTCTGTCTGTCTCTCGCTCTCTCTCATTCTCTCTCTCTCTCTCTCTCTCTCTCTCTCTCTCTCTCTCTCTCTCTCTCTCTCTCTCTCTCTCTCTCTCTCTCTCTCTCTCTCTCTCTCTCTCTCTTTCTCTCTCTCTCTCCCTCTCCATCTCTCTCTCTCTCTCTCTCTCTCTCTCTCTCTCTCTCTCTCTCTCTCTCTCTCTCTCTCTCTCTCTCTCTCTCTCTCTCTCTCTCTCTCTCTCTCTCTCTCTCTCTCTCTCTCTCTCTCTCTCTCTCTCTCTCTCTTTCTCTCTCTCTCTCCCTCTCTCTCTCTCTCTCTCTCTCTCTCTCTCTCTCTCTCTCTCTCTCTCTCTCTCTCTCTTTCCCTCTCCATCTCTGTCTCTGTCTCTCTCCTTGTTTCACTTTCTTTCTCCTTGTCTCACTGTCTCTGTCCTTTTCTTTGTCTCTGCATCGTTCTGTCTCTTTCTCTTTGTATATTTCTTTCTCTCTGTCTCTGTCCTTATCTTTGTATCTCTCCTTCTGTCTGTTTCTCTCCTCTTTCTATCTCTCGGTCTCTCTCTTTTTTCTTAGTTCGTCTCCTTCTATCTATCTATCTCTTCTCTGCCTGTCTCTCCTTCTTCTTTTCTTTGTGTCTCTGTCTCTGTTTCTTTCTCTGTGTCTCCCTCCTTAACCTATCTCAGATAAACTAGACCACAATTAAGTAATTATTAATTCTCAAATAATATTTAGCCTATTCAGTGACAATCATACATACAGGATGAAGAGTCAATGCCAAGATGCCGGTCCTTTGAAAGTTAAATTATTTGAGAGTTATCTTCAGTCAACTGAACTGACCAAATACTTAGGTTCATAAATTAAGTTTATATTTAATAATAAATTCAAACCCCTGTGGAGTTGAGTGGAACACATAACAAACCCATTATACAGTCCACTGAAGGTAAGATAAATTACTGAAGTAATAACTTTACACACATAGACCCTGAAGGCCTCCATAATAGCTTTCTGATGAACCAGCAAGTTTGGTATTTGATTTAAAGCTTATCAACCTGAGGAAGGTTATTAAGGACACAACAATAGCTAATTGACCAACCAGAAAGCTTGACCTTGTGTTTAAGGCCTATTAACCTCAGGAGGGGCATTAAGTCCACTGCTAATAAATAGCTCAAGTTGGGCAGCTCCTATTGGTCCTTTCCACGCATATCCTATTTATATCCACCCAAACACATTAATATATGTCTAACCTAAACTTGATAGAATTCAGCAATCACATGTCCTTGTAATAACTTCAATTCCTTGCCAAATCACCCAGCAATGTTTTGTATTGGAGATGGCAAAGCTTGAGAAAAAACTAATTTAATTCATTTCTCTTCTTTATTCGTTTTAAGTCTTAATTTAATGTACCTTAATTATCAGTGTTTCTATAACCCATTTTCTTCCATTTCCGACTTCTAATACAAACTTTCCACAGGAATACCTGTCCGGATCCCAACTCGTTCGGAAGGGTCTGCATTCAATACTACGACCAGTGTACTTCTGACCAGGAGTGTCGGACGACTGGCAGGGGCCACAAGTGTTGTCTTGTTGCTGGCTGTGGCAAGGAGTGCATTAACTAAGGTCAGGAGGAACAAAGGTTACGTTGAAAGAGGGGCAGAAGGGCAGGCTGCGCAAGGGCACTCTGCAGGAGGGGCAAAAGTGCACACTGTAGGAGGGGCAATAGGGTACACAGTACGAGCAATTTGTAATAGCGTTTTCATATTATATTTGAAATTATTTCAGCCAGTGGAGGCGCTGTGGAACATTCCTTAATAAAACCAGCATTACACGTGACCAGAATATTTCCATCTATCACGAATGCTTGGAACCTGTCCGGGGAACACACCCTAAGATGCTCCAGCTCACTTGGACGAGTTGACACCTTGACTCCACAGTTGTCTCCTAGCAACTATCAACCTCAAGATGGCACAACTTGTATGAACGTATCAAGATATGCACAACAACGCACAAGACAATAAATGGAGGAAAATGCATAGTAAATACAGAAAAAACACGTAATGAACAAAGAATAATGCATAAGACCAGCAAAACAACATACGATAATTAAAAAATAATGCAAAAGACATTAAGAACCTCATGAAATAAATGCTGAATACCAACAATAAATGCAAAACAATGCACATGACTTGCAAAAAACACATAATAAATGATCAAAAAAGTACATAACATAAGAAAACAATGTAATAAATAAAAAAAAACAATAAATAAATAACAATGGAAATAAAGAACACTGCAATAAATAAAGAACAATGCAATAAATGAAGAACAAGGCTCAATACAAGCAGATCAAAGCACAAGACATGTAGAACAACAGGCAATAAAAGTAGAACAAGTCACAAGAAATGCAGACCAATGCACAATAAATGAAAAACAGCACACAATAAAGGCAGAACAGCACAACACCCTAAGATAACCTTCTAGTAATTAGTGGCGATATTAGTTTGTGAATCCAAAACTCATTTTTGTATTAAGAGTAAGCTTGGTTATACACTTCGATTATACTTCAGCTTAGATCATAATATCTTTGCTTGAAAGTTTTCTAGATTTTTTATATAAACTAGGATATAAGTAATTATAAATAGATTTATAAGTTGCTATATTTGTCTATTCTGTTAACCAATATATTGAAGTTCTGCATACATAGTTATCAAGACCCTCGTCCTCGTCTGATCGTGTCTTACGCAAAACACTAATATTAAGTAAAGCCAGTTACTGACTGACAGTGGCTGAATTACCAAGTAAAGATTAAAGATTCTGTTTGTTTTCTTCTAGATTTTTAGTCATTGATATTCTGTTACAAAATTTAATATATGTATTACAAAGAAAAAAAAGTTATTTATAAGCACTTAAGCGTGTTTACTTAATGCTACCCATGCCTGTGTTATCTCGAGGAGCTGCTAGGCCTAAGTAAACAATACCAGGCCTATGATGACCAAACCACACATCAGAAAACGAAGAAACGACGGCGTTTAGGGTCCGTCCTGGACAATTATCAACACGGACCATTATCAAGCTGATCACAAGAATTGATAATGGTCCAGATGAACCGAAACGTCGTCGTTTCTTCGTTTTCTGATGTGTGGTTTGGTCATTATATCTTCAGCAACGTTATTGTGACTCATTGTCTGAATACTATGCTTAACATATATATATTTTTCTATATACTAGGGGTACTGGCAACTGAATCTGACAGACGATATGTAGTAAGTGGGGCGCCACAAAGTTATTGGGGCTTTGCCACATACATGAGTCACATAGACGAGAATATTGCAAGCCACATTATCATAATTGTCGATGTCTCAAGATTTATCCCAACCACTTGGACTTGACGGTAGTGCGACGGTCTCGCTTCATGCAGGTCGGCGTTCCATCCCCGTCCGTCCAAGTGGTTGGGCACCATTCCTTTCAACCGTCCCATCCCAAATCCTTATCCTGACCCCTTCCAAGTGCTATATAGTAGTAATGGCTTGGCGCTTTCCCCTGACAATTCTCTCCAATTCAGTTTTTCCCTGACAATTCAATTTTTAAATCTCCTAAGATTTATGCAGCCTATTCTTCTGTTTAGATAGTGCTTACAGTAACACGGGGGATCATTGTACATATTTTGAAGCAATGGACATTTAGGAAATAAAATTGAGCACTACTGAATTTTGACAAACCGGACAAGGTTTTGTATTTATGTTGCTAACAAAAAATAGCCTAGCATAACCATCATATATGTACTAGGCCTAATAAAGTCCTAGTATATATGATATACTAGGCCTATGAATATTTAGATCTGGTTTTTAGCTTGATTTTTCTGGACTTTATAAAGTAAATAGTACCAAATTCTACTATCTAATTGTCCAAAATATCAATTCAGTATATGTATGATTGTATACATAGTCGCACAAAATACTATCTAAACAGAATGATGGATTGGATTTATGGAATCGTAGGAAGTGAAAATTACTTTGAGGTTTTGCAAAGAGATCTACATGAACTCCACAAATTATTGGAAGAATGGAAATGATTTTTAATAGTAGTGGAATTGTGCATGGCCTTGCATTTGGAGTATAACAATGTTCCACCAACATCTACTAGATCAACTACAGTACCTTGCAACAGATTGTTTAAGATGAAGACCTTGGAGTCAGCATCCACTAATCACTAAAGGTTTCACAACAAGTGGGAGCAGCAGTAAAAAAAATCTAGGAATAGTCAAGAGAACCTTCAACATAAATAAAAAACCTATGTACCGTATATGCCGGCGAACAAGTCGATCTGGCGCATAGGTCAACCCCCCACACCCCCAACCCCCAACCCCCAGCTCCCAAAAATTAGACGAATATTTCAGGTTTAGGCCTATATTCGCTGCATAAGATAACCCCGCAAGCAAGGCAGCACCATTTCTTCTGCCCTTCTGTATGGAAAGATAAAATGGTATCTCTTATATATACAGTAGCTTAACGAATATTTACCGAATAAGTCCAGTAGTGTAAGTGGTTGTTATGGGTGGTAGATGGTGTCAGTGGTGTCATGAGAGGCAGGTGGTGTGAGTGGTTGTCATGGATGGCAGGTGGTGTCAATAATTGTCACTGGAGGCAGGTGGTGTCAGTGATTGTCATGGAAACTATGACAACCAATAACACCACCTGCCTCTCATGACAACCACTGACACCATCTGCCTCTCATGACAACCACTGACACCATCTGCCTCCCATGACAACCACTGACACCACTTGCTTCCCATGACAACCACTCACACAACCTGCAGAAGGAAAGGTAATTATTAGGGGGAAAACGCCAAGCCATTACAACTATATAGCATTTGGAAGGGGTCAGGATAAGGATTTGAGATGGGACAGGGGAAAGGAATGACGTCCAAGCACTTGGACAGTCGGGGATTGAACATCGATCTGTAGGTAGCGAGGCCGTCCACCCCCAAGTGGTTGAGTAAAACACCCAGAAGTTCACAACAAGACTGTTGTCAGAGTAAGAGGGTTAAAATACAAACTTAGGCTAAATGCAATTCAATCTCACGACAATATAGGATAGAAGTAACAGCGGGAAAATGATCACAACATAAAAAGATACTGAGAGAATAGACAAGGTGGACAAGAAAAACCTCTACAGATTGAGAGAAAGAGGGACAAAAGGACACTGGTGGAAGCTGGAAAAGCAAATGAACCGAAGGAATGTAAGGAAATGCTCGTACTCTGTACAGGTAGTCAACAAGTAGAATGCACTGAATGAAGAAGTTGTGAAAGCCACCTCCGTCCTCAACATTAAGGCCAGATACGACAAAGAATTTTAACATCAGAATCTGATTTTAACATCAGAATTTTAAGGCAACAGCCTTAACAGCAAGGAAAAAAAGGCAGTGCATAAGGAGTTAGACCTCACTCTTCCCGAGACACTGCTATATAAGCATTGCTAGGTAAGCACTGTTTGGTAACTTCTGTTAGGTAAGTATAGTTAGGCAAAACCTGTTAGATAAGCATTGATGAATAAATACAGTTTATTAAACATTGCTATATAAGCACTGATGCATGAACACTTATGAATAAGCACTGTTAGATGGACACTGCTATATAAGCACTACTAAGTTAGCACTGCTCTGTAACTGATCTTAAGTAAGTTTAATTAGACAAGTACAGCTGTATAAGCACTGATGAATAAGCATTGTTAGGTAAGTGTGAGAGTTTTCTATATATACTTCTATTAGGAGGTGGCCCTCAAACAGAAAGGACTGCATAGTCAAAATCGTTAAGTGTCGGAAAGCAACTTGTACTTTAGGCAAGCGACCATAGAAGGGCGGGAGCAGTCCTCCAGGACTTCAACCTAGGTTGAAATCCCTATCCACTAGGTCATTGGTTCTTCGAGTAACAAGGCACTATTAAGGGTAACCGACAATTTCCCCGACAAGTACATTATTGTCTTTCAGTGGCACAACACCAACAGCTAATTCAACAGCCTTAATATAGCAATGACTCTTGTCAATTGCCGCTCCAAGTATAACCACGAAATCCTATCCGTGATCGCTTCAGGCTGAAACAATGAATTACCTAAACACTGAGGTATAAACTGATGATTCAAAATTGCAATCAAGATTACTTGCAGCCCACTGCAATATAAATATTATAATCACAACTTGCTAAGACAACTTTTGCAGCCCCCCCCCCCTGTAATGATATCATAACGACTAGGTGGTTAAGTGACATCACAGGTGACCTCCTATCAATTCTACATTAACACTTGCCTCTCAAGACACAATCAAACAATAGAATAAAAGTTATATTAATTGATCCTCAGTGACTAATTACATTAATTGACTGTCAACAGCAGTCAGCAACAATTAGTTTACGTTAAACACAGTTGTGTCTCTCAGACACTCAGCTGTCAACATGCTAACTCACTCATCCTTAACTACATCATACTTGACCCATCAAGTATTCAGTGAGTAATTACCAATTAATTACTGCCAACTTGAAAACTACTTAAACCACAACGAGTTATGTTAACCCCCACTGTCACCCTATCGACAGTTCCTCACCAGTCTTTGTCAAATATACTTTAATGAGGGTTAATTACCCTAATTAACTTTGAGAAATTAATTACCTACCTCACGGAATGATGATTAATACTACATGAATACGTTACTCTCCACACTGTTTAAGCAGAGCTCATCAAACAATGTGAATTCACGAAGTGGCGGGCGTTAATTACCCCTAATTAACTTTTATCGCTTAATCAGCTGTCCCACAGACGAATAATTAATCCAACGAATTATGCTAGCTCATATGACTTCGCCCACCGGCAGTCAGTCAAAACCCTGAGACGTTAATTACTCTCAATTAACTTGAGTCACTAATTAGCCATCCAATGGGCAGATAATTAATCAAGAATAATTTACGTTAACACAATTACCGTCGCTCCCTCGACAGTCCCTCACCATTGTTTGAACTCACTATGACTATGCTAATTGCCCTAATTAGCTTGAGTGACCAATCAGCTGTCCCACGGACCATTAATTTCTCCCATACGTATTACATTATTTTCAACACTATCTCAGCACGACAGTTCCCTGATCAAGCAATGTGCTACCCCTAGGTGACGTTAATGACCCCTCATTAACTCTCTGAATCCTAAATTTGTCCAACTAATAAAGATTACACCCAAGGTCATGAATTACACCCATAAACTCATGGAGCCAGTCGGCCGAGCGGACAGCATGCTGGACTTGTGATCCTGTGGTCCCGGGGTCGATCCCAGGCGCCGGCGAGAAACAATGGGCAGAGTTTCTTTCACCCTATGCCTCTGTTACCTAGCAGTAAAATAGGTACCTGGGTGTTAGTCAGCTGTCACGGGCTGCTTCCTGGGGGTGGAGGTCTGGCCGAGGACCGGGCCGCGGGGACACTAAAAAAAGCCCCGAAATCATCTGAAGATAACCTGAAGATAAGGTCTTGCAACCCGTTCTCACACAAGACAGCACATATATGACTTAATGCTTAAAGTCAATATGTTGAATGTGAATTAGTACATATCTGATATATTTCAAGTTACCTTTTTTACCAAGGCCCAAACTCTTCCTCACGTACCAATTTACGTCTCACAGTACCCGTCCAGCAACGTAGATAGCAAAATAGTCGTGATTGGTTCAATTATAATAAAAATTGTAGTTTTCAGGTCCCACATGGGTTGTGAAATTTACCTTCTATTGTCCATGCTCTTAGAATATTACAGATCAGCTACATCCTATTGAAGGCTCGTAGTTTTGTTTTGAGAAATATTAGTTGTTCTTAGTAAATTAAAATAAGCACTATAAATTATTACATAGAATAATAGTGCTTCACTAATCAATATTATATACCATAGTTTGTGCTTTAAAAATCTTTAAAGAATGTTTTGTACGAACGTTAACAGAAAACGATGTTATGTTGGTATGTCATGGGGTAACCTACTGCAAACAGGATAGTATGGTGCCTACTATACCAAATATAGGATGGGTATAGGGTCCACTACCTCCTGTTAGGTGGGTAAAAGGTCCAATACCACCCGCAGGATGGGTATGGGGGTCACATCCACCCACAGGATGGGTATTGGGATCACTTTCACCCACAGGAAGGGAATTGGGTTCAATACAATCCACTGGATGTGTATGGCGTCCACTACCACCGACAGGATGGGTATGGGGCTCACAACCACCCACAGGATGGGTATGGGGTCCAATACCACCCACAGGATGAGTATGGCGTCCACTATCACCCACAGGATGAGTATGGGGCTCCAACCACCCACAGAATAAGTATGGGGTCCAATAACACCCACTTGATGTGTATGGCGTCCATTGCTGCCCACAGGATGAGTATAAGGTCCAGTATCGCCCACAGGATTAGTATATAGGGTCCACTGCCGCCCACAGGGTCGGTAAAGGGTCCACTACCGCCCACAGGGCTGGTAGGGGGTCAACTGCCGCCCACAGGGTCGGTAGGGGGTTCACTGTCGCCCACAGGGTCGGTATGGGGTCCACTGCCACCCACAGGGTCGGTATGGAGTCCACTGCCACCCACAGGGTCGGTATAGGGTCCACTACCGTCCACAGGGTCGGTAGGGGTCCACTACCGCCCACAGGGTTGGTAGGGGGGGTCCACTGCCGCACACAGGGTCGGTAGGGGGTCCACTGCCGCCCACAGGGTCGCTATGAAGTCAACAACCGCCCATAGTGTTTGTATAGTGTCCACTACCGCCCATAGTGTTATTATGGGGTCCACTACCCCTCATAGTGTCGGTATGGGAGTCCATTACTACCCACAGGGTGTGTCTGGGGTCTATTTTTTCTGTATAGCAGAGGTGGCAATACTGCTTTACAATACACATTGTTATATTAAAGCTCTGATTGCTTACATTGACAGCTTGATTAGTAATTTAAACAAGATTAATAGACACCATACAGCAGATTGACAGCACATATAAGACAGCAATGATCGCAATGGTAAAGATGTTCAGATTGGGTACATAAAGATTGGGAGACTGGGTAGCAAAAGATACAGATACACAAGATTTATAAACATCATACAGCAGATTGGCAGCACATATAAGAAGAAGCAATGATCACAATGGTAAAGATGTTCAAATTGGGAACATAAAGGTTGGGAGATTGGGTAGCAATAGATACAGTTCAATTTTAAGGCAAAAAGTGAAAAACTATGAAGATGAAATTAGGTACTTTTTAGTATTGATTTTGAATGATGTAAAAGTTGGACAGCTTTTCAATTCAGTAGGGAGTGAGTTCCATAAACTGGGTCCCTTTATTTACATAGAGTGTTTACACAGATTATGTTTAACTCTGGGGATATCAAAGAGATATTTATTTCTGGTGTGGTGATAATGGGTCCTATTACATCTGTCCAGGAAGAGTTTCAGAGCAGGATTTGCATTTAAGAACAAGGTTTTGTAAATGTAGTTGACACAAGAGAATTTGTGGAGTGAGATTATGTTTAGCATGTTTAGGGAGTTAAACAAGGGGGCTGTGTGTTGTCTGAAAGCAGAATTTGATATTATTCTGATAGCAGATTTTTGCTGGGTGATGATGGACTTGAGGTGGTTTGCAGTGGTTGAACCCCATGCACAGATACCATAGTTGAGATAGGGATAGATTAGTGCATAATATAGAGAGATGAGAGCAGAGTTAGGTACATAATATCTGATTTTGGAGAGTATACCAACTGTTTTAGAGACTTTCTTAGTTATGTGTTGTATGTGGGTACTGAAATTGAGTCTCTTGTCTAGGAATAGGCCAAGAAACTTTCTATCATTTAAGTAATGAAGTAACATGGTATATTTACTCACTATAATGTGGGTGCTGAATGCAGAACATGAGAAAACATATATTTACTCCAAACTAATATAATTTCATTATGAAATAAGTAGCATCAAAGGAAGTCGACGGTCCAAGCGTCAAAGCTATGGAGCGACTTATCCAAGATATATCGTTATTTGGAAAGTGTTTGTTGGCATATCCAGTTGTCGCACTTCTCTGCACAAATTATCACAAATTTAAATTATAATGTTAACAAGTAGAATACGTATTTTTAATAAAATCTAAGATAACTAGCCAGAAAACATTTAACATTTATTACAAAATATATGTTTGGAAGTTAAATCGACTTCATAGAACAATAGCTTTGTTATATATACTCGTTATTCGTTGACATGCGTTCGATACTTAAACTGCCATGTACTGTACTTATGTAAAATCTCCCATGTCTCTTCGCTCATCTCACCGAACCCTACAGGCTCTGTGATATATTGTTTAATTAATTGAGATTCACAAATAAAGCTTATAATTGTACATGTTATCAAAAAGGCAGAGCTTAGTTTAGTTCATTTATTATGCACCCCATACCCATCCTATGAGCGATAGTGGAGTGTTACAGAGGCACATAATGGGCTCAGGGACTGAGCCCCACAATTCATATAGCGAAGCAAGTTATAATCTTGATAAGCTAGTTACAAAAGTCAATGCACATTGTCACATCAACAATGGGCTCGAGACTGACCACAAGTACAGTTTATAATTTAAGCAACTGACATATATGGAGGACTAGTGTCACAATTGATATGTTTATCCTACACATAACCCCCTCTCCCCTATCCAATGGGCAGCGGTGGATAGGTTACAATCAAGTCGTTTTTTGCGTTTTATTCAGAGATTAGATCTTATTGGGTGAGGAAAGATATTCATATTTTAAAGAAGGTTTCTTGGCTGATGCTCTCCATTGATGGAAAATATACTACCTTTTGAAAATCAATGTTAGTTTGATCTAGATATTGTAATTAACGAAAGTATTTATGTCATCAGAAAGGTAGAAATATAGGCTACATTTAAAATCCTTTGTCATAAATATAACTGAAGTGAAAACGAAGATATATGCGTTTTGATAGTTACTTGATGGCTAGCTCTGAGAGTGTGAAGCCCCGCACACCAGCCAATAAATTGTATAATTTGTTTCCATATATTTTAATTAATCTTAAAAATCTATATGTCAGAAGAAAGGAAGATGTAGCCGTTAATGTGACAACACTTAAAAATATATATCTCTTAAGTTTGCCCGAAACGCATTGCGTAATAGTGGCTTTAGGCATTGTATGTACTAGCTCTATCTATATATCAATCCATTAATGTAACATCACTTGTATGTATATACCTTACCTGAATAAACATCTGAATCTGAATCTGAATCTGAATCTAAGTTAAGTAAATAATACCACCTTATCGCCGGTGTCCGGACACATGAAAACTACCTAGGTATCAGTATCCAGCCAGGCGGGGATCACAGGCTGCACAATACTGATAAATTATGTAAGCACTACTTGTGGTCCATCTCGAACCAATTTATGATGTGACGACTTATAGTGAATTTTGTAACTAGCTCATCAAGATTGTAACTTGCTTAGCTAAATGAATTGTGGGGTTCGGTCCATTCATTTTCTTTATTATGTACCCCATAATACCCATCCCGTGGGCGGTGGTGTAAAGGATCACAGAGGCACATAATCGGTTCAGGAACTGGACCCTCTAGTTCGTTTAGCTAAGCAAATAACAATCTTTTGACGCTAGTTACAAAATTATTAATGTACATATACTTATGCATACATGTACCTATACATACGTATACATATATACATACACATACATATTTAATCACCCACACAAATACACACATCAGTAATCTTTTGTGTCACAAGTGATTCAACAAGAGGCTCACA